>NW_026926505.1:15000-28349 GCF_032062105.1 Saccostrea cuccullata | reverse complement strand
TATTCTCTTCCTGGAAGTTCCCTGATCTAAACAGCACTCCTCGTAAACTTCATCAAATATTTCGTCGACCTTTTCATCTTTCCCTCTTTGTAAATGTGAAAGTTGGATTCCGTTGTCAAAGAAGATGCATAATGCAAGAGCACAGTATTCGTACGGCGTCGGATGGTGTCTCAGTATATCTAGTTCAATATCGTACTCTTTATAAGGAAACTTCAGAAAACGCTTTATGTTTTTCTTAAATTTCTTATTGGTTGATATAAGTTTGCATAACAAGGGGAAGCAATCATGCAAGTCTAGAATTTTTTTGCTGAACTGAAATTCGTCACTTGTATGGGATTTATAGATTGCCATCTTTTCCTCTCTTGAGAGTGAAAATTTCGCAGACACTAGGTTGACAATTTCACCTTCTTTTTCACAAAACAGATTTATATTTTTGTAATGATGTGTACGACTAATCGAAAGTCTACATGAGATCAAAAGTCGAGTTTTGTCGTTTTTTGATAGAGAATGTATTATATCATCTTCATATCTTTTCCATTCGTTTGCTAAATGAACGTCTAAACATTTCTCGCCACATGGATCATCTATGACAAATATTTGATCGGAATGCGCATCGAAATATTGTAGAAAATCGCTTGGAACTTTAATGGACAGAACGACATAATTATTTCTTTGCATTTTTAATGCAATGTGATGTATAATGGCAGATTTTCCAGCTCCAGCATTTCCAATAACAGTCACGCATTTTTCGGATTGAATTAACTTTTCAGCTTCTATACATGCTCGGGTTTCATAAAATTTAGTGTCCTCTTCTAACCATTTATCTAATTTGTCACTAATTTGCTCTAAAGTAAAAAAAATCATTTTGACATATAAATGTATATTTTAGTCCACAAAGGGGCCTTGATACAGATTTAACGTTAATATTTTCGTCAATTTTCTTCAATATGATATCGTGGTGTATGTTTCTAAAGCATTTAATACGGAAATATAAGAAAGAAAACTTATTTATCTGGCAATTATTGAAAGTACGAATTTCGGGACGTGTTTGATCGGCACATCCTTGCACTTTCACAAAGTTATCTTTATCCTTAGCACTTAAGGCAAAAAGAAATTTTGTTGTGTATTAATGAAAAATATCTATCCTTTAATCCAGAAAATCTATAGTTGAAATGTGAGGAAGCTTAAGCAAATCCAACTCACCAGTATTGTTAGTGCGTGCTCAGTCATGTGTGCAGAGTTTAACAAATTGAACACATCCAGTGAAACGTATTTTTTTTAATAAACAGAACAAAGCCTCTGTTATTGTTAATGTTAAATAATTTCAAGGTAATATAAGTTTTTTTTAATCATATGACCAGTGAAATGCTAAATCAACAAATAACTCATGATATTATAAAGAAACTTTGAGAAAATATTAACTTGAATTTGTATCTAGCCCCCTTTAAAGTGAAATTTTTAAGGGTTTACAAAAATGAATATTTTTTAAATTCCTATGAGTCATGTGAATATCTAATATTCCATTAAGTATTTTAATTATTGTACTACATTAAATAGTGGACGACCCCATGGCAACTGGTACTTTCATAAAGTATTTTACAGTTACTCACAGAATTGATAAGAACTGAAACAACCGTGAAAACATTTACAAATTAATTTCTTTATAGATTAAGATTTTCCTCAGTCTACACTGAACTCAAAGAATTATTAAGCAAATTTGTTTGTTAGTTTTTAGTGTCTGGATTATATTATATGATATTGATAGGATAAACTATCTAGGAATAAGATTTTTTGTCGAGAGTGCATAATTATGTAAATACCTTTGATATTTCGTGGAATTGTATCTTGGTACTGGGTCCTTAATTCGTTTATTTCTAACAACAACTCCCTATCTTTATCCTCAATAAGAGATTCCTTCAATGACTTAGCTTCTAGCAGCTGAGCTTTACCACCTAATCTGCCTATAGCCTGAACAAAAGAAAAGTGATTTTTTTTACATCTATGTGTAAAATCAAACACATTATTTGCTCACTAATAAATCAATTATTAATCAATTATATTATTTTCTCACAAATTAGACGCACTTTTTCAACTTCTGACCAATAGTCATCGAAGTCTTTTTCTGTAAGTTTTGCATTATTTGAATGGGAAACAAGGTTCCTGTACTGTTTTATCCTAGCAAGGTCTGCTCCAACACTGTCATCTGTTTGTACTGGAAGTTTGTCAAAACCGCTCACAGGAGCAGGAACATTCGTCATATAACGTAAGAGGAGAATCAGCAATGTGACGTCAAATTGCCTTGAGTTGACATATCCTAAAAAATAGTATATATCTGATTGTTAGTGTTATGACGCATAATATCCATAAATGAACATAAACTATTAATTCCATTATATGACATTTCAAGTTAGTATGAATTCAGAGTGACATGTATATCTGTTATTTTTCCCTTGAAATGTTAAAATACCTGAGGGTGGATAAAGGGTCTTCCATTGTTGAGAGGAGATAACTCTCCCCTTCAGAGCAGACAGAGAATCTTTATTGACTGCCAGATCTGTCATTAATTGTAACGGTGGATGACGGGTGTCAAAGTACGTTCTCACGGCTTTAGGCGCCCTTCTTAGAATAAGAAACATAAATCGAAAGAAATTCATTTCCTTAGGAGGAATAATAGGGCATTTGGGAACGATTTGTGAATTGGTGTAGTTTTGTGTAAGGTTTTTGTTATCTGTATGCTTTGAATGCTTTGTAAGAGTAGTATTCGATGGAATAGAATTGTTGGTGTCTGATTGAGTTGACACCGAACAATCTATACTGGACGTTTCTAGTGACTCTGTTAATGCTGGTGTATGTTCATTTTGTGAATGTGATGAAGTGGATGACGTTGCATTGAATTCCTCTGTGGTCACAACTGACGTCATTATGTGGGAATCTGAGTCAACCGGTGTACTCTGGCTTGTTCGTACTAAAGAATTAGTATCGCTACTTTGTTTTTCTGAGTCATTGTCACTGCTTGATTGAATGATACGCGAATTTTGTGGGGAGGATGGTAGTAATGTCGTTGTTGTTACTTTTGTTGGTAGTGGAGGGTGGCAGATTTCTGAATGTCTTAAACAGGTAACGACTGTGTTTTGTGATGATGTCATTTCTTTTGAACCCATCAACTTCTGTTCGACACTGTATTCTGTGAAAAGAATTTTCATAAAACACATTTCAGTACTTTCTTAATTGTCCCAGCATATATATCTTAAAAAGAGATAAAGAATTAAATTATGAAATGTAGCCATATTACCTTGTTGAAAAGGTATCCCTTGTTCATTTGGTAATACATTCTTCAAAGTATTTTTAGAATCAATCTGTTTGCAAGCAGACAAGTTAAAGTTAATAGAATGATCTTTTTCACACGCAGGAGAGATCGGAATGTCCAATGCACATCTTGTATATAGCACTGTTATAGAATTACTTGTTGAGACGGATTGACAAGTATTTTCAATAATTGTGGCGTTTATATCGTTTGGTGCCGATTTATGACAAGAAGACTTTCTTGCAGCGATATTTGATGAAACTTCTGATTTTGTACACTCCAAATCTTTTTTGTTTTCGTCAGTCTCCATTTCACCAAATCTTTAAAAGAATATGATTCATTATCATTTACCAGTTTTGTTTATTTCAAATCATTTGGAATAAAACTGTCATTCATTCTTTGACCTGTAACTTGTTTTCATGCACACACAAATATGATAAGCATCGAAGGCGAAAATGCACTTGTATATGGATTTAAATAAAAATAGTATAGTATAGTATGCGAATAAAGACTTGGGTAGAGGGTAATATTTATTTTATTAGCCCCCAAGGGGTCAAAAATTATCTATATTATCTACGATATCAATTCCATGGTATACTCTTCGCATTCGTTACACTTGACTGCTTTATTGTCACGGATATTGGTGTGGTATGGTGATTCATGTTATCAATGGTTATCTTGCATTACCTTTGTTTACATTTTACTATTTTCTTTATCTTGTTAAAGTTAACATCAAAAAGATGCTGGAGTTTCTGATTGACAATTTCTCTGTAGTTTTTGGAGACCACGTCTTCCAACTATCTATTGGAATACATATGAGTACTAATTGCGCCCCGTTATTAGCAAACCCTATTTTGTAGTCATATTGAGCAGAATTTTATACCTGAAAGGAAGAAAACACTTGTGTGGCCTTCAGCTCGACATTTAGACATATTAACGACGTATTGTCAATTTACAATCATAATGGTTATTTCCATTTTACAATGTATGACGATATATATCCCAGTAAGCTTGAGATAAAAAGATACCACAGCGTCTGACACATCTGATAAATATTTTCCTTGAAAAGAACGTTAATGATTATCTAACAAGCAAGCTTTACGATAAAAGTGATGACTTTACTCAATGGCCCTGAGTGCCGAGCAGAGGACCAAATTTGCAGCTCTCCGCCGGTAAATGGTGGCGTCTCACTAATTTTCACACGATTTCTTGAGCAAGACAAGGAATACAAGGCTGGCAGGAGGTGGTCACTCCTCAATGACACCTTATTCCGCCAGTACTGTTTTAGAGGCCACCATAAAGCCGAAAGGGTCTTAAGTGACGTCGACAAACATCCAATAAAAAGATTCATTAAGAGTAGAGAAGACAAAAAAAAACTGAAAAAATCTTAGATTGCAATATGCAACCTTAATATTCTAAATTAAAATAATTAACAGTGTTTGGAGAAAAATAAAAAAAATACATATATAATCCGTAGTTATAGAGGATATGTGATTCTCTTCTTGGGCGTGTCGGCCGGAGGCAAAAGAATGTTTTGATAAGCAAAGGTATTTTTACAAGATTTTTTGACATCTAGACCTTTTGGTCAAGTGTTCTGGGTAAATATATTCACAATTGAAATTCTATGAAACCTACCTATAATTTCAGCTTACACATAAAACAAATTAAGTTTAATATAAACTACCAAAAATTAATGCACTTACCTAGTGAGTTTACAAGGAAATTATCCAAGTTTGAACATGTATGCGATATCTATGGCACGCCAAATTCACAAAAATGAGATAAACCTTGTTTCAAATTGATAAACTAGGTTTATCGACTGTAAACTATAGTTTACAAACCGTAAACTATAGTTAACAATTCGTTAAGTATAGTTTCATCTGTAAAACTATATTTAACGGTTGTTAACTATAGTTTACGACGGTAATCTAAGTTTATCTGTCTGAAATAAGCGTGAACAATAGATTTTGTTGATAAACATAGATTCACGTTTGTAAACTATAGTTTACAATCGTTAATTGTAGTTAAGAGTTGTTAATCATAGTTTCACAAATCGTGAAACTATATTTATCAGATCGTTAACTATAGTTAAAGGTTTGTAAACTATAGTTTACAAATCGTGAAACTGTATTTATCAGATAATCTATGTTTTGCAATCGCAAATGATAGTTTTCGGTGTTAAGTATAGTTTACGGTTGTGAAACATAGATTATCGCGTTAACTATAGTTTACGGATGTAAAATATAGATTAACGTTGTTAACTATAGTTTACAGTCCGTAAGACTTGGTGCACAATTGATTGAATTTTGCAATTATTGTCCAAGCAGGCGAGCATCTGTTCCCAGGGCTCACCATTCATGCTTGTTTATTTGTGGGGATGCCACCAAGGCAAGAATTGATGCTGGGCTCCCTTATTTGTTTATTTGTGGGGATGCCAAAAAGGCAAGAATTGATGCCGGGCTCCCTTATTATACCCGCACTTTCTAAAGAAAGTTCGGGTATATTGTTGTTACTCATGTCCGTCCGTCCGTCCGTCCGTCCGTCTGTCACACTTTTCTTCCTGAACTCCTCCTACATTTTACACAGTAGCTTAATCATCTTTTTGGAGATGGTTTGTGGGGTCATGTAGATGTGCAGTAAGCTTTCGGAATTTTGATTTTGCCCCAGGGGGTCAAATGGGGGTCGAAAAATGACGTTTTTTAAGCAAAAGCTCCGTCTTCCCTGAACTCCTCTTACATTTTACTCAGAGCCTAACCAGCTTTTGGGAGATGGTTGGTGGGGTCATGTAGATGTGCAGTAAGGTTTTGGAATTTCGATTTTGCCCCGGGGGTCAAATGGGGGTTGAAAATTGACGTTTTTTGTCCAAAAAGCCCCGTCTTCCCTGAACTCCTTCTACATTTTACTCAGTAGCCTAACCAGCTTTTGGGAGATGGTTGGTGGGGTCATGTAGATGTGCAGTAAGCTTTCGGAATTTTGATTTTGCCCCAGGGGGTCAAATGGGGGTCGAAAAATGACGTTTTTTAAGCAAAAAGCTCCGTCTTCCCTGAACTCCTCTTACATTTTACTCAGTAGCCTAACCAGCTTTTGGGAGATGGTTGGTGGGGTCATGTAGATGTGCAGTAAGGTTTTGGAATTTCGATTTTGCCCCGGGGGGGTCAAATGGGGGTTGAAAAATGACGTTTTTTGTCCAAAAAGCCCCGTCTTCCCTGAACTCCTTCTACATTTTACTCAGTAGCCTAACCAGCTTTTGGGAGATGGTTGGTGGGGTCATGTAGATGTGCAGTAAGCTTTCGGAATTTTGATTTTACCCCAGGGGTCAAATGGGGGTCGAAAAATGACGTTTTTTAAGCAAAAAGCTCGGTCTTCCCTGAACTCCTCTGACATTTTACTCAGTAGCATAATCATCTTTTGGGAGATGGTTGGTGGGGTCATGTAGATGTGCAGTAAGGTTTTGGAATTTCGATTTTGCCCCGGGGGGTCAAATGGGGGTCGAAAAATGACGTTTTTTGTCCAAAAAGCCCCGTCTTCCCTGAACTCCTTCTACATTTTACTCAGTAGCCTAACCAGCTGTTTGGAGATGGTTGGTGGGGTCATGTAGATGTGCAGTAAGCTTTCGGAATTTTGATTTTGCACCAAGGGGTCAAATGGGGGTCGAAAAATGACTTTTTTTAAGCAAAAAGCTCCGTCTTCCCTGAACTCCTCTTACATTTTATTCAGCAGCCTAATCATCTTTTGGGAGATGGTTGGAAGGGTCATGTAGATGTGCAGTAAGGTTTTGGAATTTTGATATTGCCCCGGGGGGTCAAATGGGGGTCGAGAAATGACGTTTTTTGTCCAAAAAGCCCGGTCTTCCCTGAACTCCTCTTACATTTTACTCAGTAGCCTAACCAGCTTTTGGGAGATGGTTGGTGGGGTCATGTAGATGTGCAGTAAGTTTTCGGAATTTTGATTTTGCCCCAGGGTGTCAAATGGGGGTCGAAAAATGACGTTTTTTAAGCAAAAAGCTCCGTCTTCCCTGAACTCCTCTTACATTTTACTCAGTAGCCTAACCAGCTTTTGGGAGATGGTTGGTGGGGTCATGTAGATGTGCAGTAAGGTTTTGGAATTTCGATTTTGCCCCGGGGGGTCAAATGGGGGTCGAAAAATGACGTTTTTTGTCCAAAAAGCCCCGTCTTCCCTGAACTCCTTCTACATTTTACTCAGTAGCCTAACCAGCTTTTGGGAGATGGTTGGTGGGGTCATGTAGATGTGCAGTAAGGTTTTGGAATTTTGATTTTGCCCTGGGGGATCAAATGGGGGTCGAAAAATGACGTTTTTTATGCAAAAAGCCCAGTCTTCCCTGAACTCCTCTTACATTTTATTCAGCAGCCTAGTCATCTTTTGGGAGATGGTTGGTGGGGTCATGTAGATGTGCAGTAAGGTTTTGGAATTTTGATTTTGCCCCGGGGGATCAAATGGGGGTCGAAAAATGACGTTTTTTATGCAAAAATCTCCATCTTCCCTGAACTCCTCTTACATTTTATTCAGCAGCCTAATCATCTTTTGGGAGATGGTTGGTGGGGTCATGCAGATGTGCAGTTAGGTTTCGGAGATTGATTTTGCCCCGGGGGTCAAATAAGGGTCGAAAAATGATGTTTTTTTATGGAAAAAGCCCCATCTTCCCTGAACTCCTCTTACATTTTATTCAGCATCCTAATCATCTTTGGGAGATGGTTGGTTGGGTCATGTAGATGTGCAGTTAGGTTTAGGAATTTTGATTTTGCCCGGGGGGTCAAATGAGGGTTGAAAAATGACGTTTTTTATGGAAAAAGCCCAGTCTTCCCTAAACTCCTTTTTTGTTTTAAACAGTGGTCTTATCATCTTTTGGGAGATTTCACTCTTTTGAAATTTTGTTAAAACATCAAGGTCAAGGGGTAAAAAATCATAGCATGTTGGGAGCCTCTTATTATGGTTAATGTTCACTTGAAATGTGAAAGTCAAATCTCTTCTCAATGAAAAGGAAATACAACATTAATGAAAACTAAGTTAAACTTCAATGTCAAGGTCACAGAGTCAAAAAGTCATGATACATTTTGGAAGGTCTTATCACAGGTAATATGAATGCCCTTTCATTTATCTTTCAAAATGATCAATTCAAAGCAATTAATTTTTTTAAGGAAATTAGGTCAAACTTCAAGATCATGGGTAATGAAAATCATAGTGTATGTAGAATGGTATTGTCCCATTTAATACTAATACACATGTTAAATATAAAAGTCCTATCTCTTCTCATTCAAAATATACGACCATGATGACCAAGGTTAAATTTATTGTGACAGATGGGCAGATTGACAAACAAATGAGATTTAATGTACCCTACGTTTAGCAAATATGGGGACAATAAATGTCTTTGCTGTTCTTGAGAAGAAGATTTATGTTGGAACAAGATGTGTTTGTGAAACACTACGCGCCCGGCGGCAACAGAGTTAAAAAAATCTTCTTTTAGCATATTGATCACAGTCAAGGTCACAAGGTCATTGACCATGGTGTCATTCGAAAGAACTTAATCAGTGGAGTATGCGTACTAAATATGAAGTCCCTATCTCATATGGTTCAAAAGTTATGGCAAAAAGTGTAAAAAGCTATTTTTAGCATATAGGTCACAGTCAAGGTCACAAGATCATTGACCTTGCCGTCGTTTGAAAGGACTTTATCAGTGGAGTATGCATACCAAATATGAAGTCCCTATCTCCTATGCTTCAAAAGTTATGACAAACAGTGGAAAAAACTATTTTTAGAATATAGGTCACAGTCAAGGTCACAAAGTCATTGACCATGGTGTCATTTGAAAGAACTTAATCGGTGGAGTATGCATATCGAATATGAAGTCCTTATCTCTGATGGTTCAAAAGTTATGGCAAGAAGTGTAAAAAGCTATTTTTAGCATATAGGTCACAGTCAAGGTCACAAGATCATTGACCTTGATGTCATTTGAAAGGACTCTATTAGTGGAGTATGCATACCAAATATGAAGTCCCTATCTCCTATGGTTCAAAAGTTATGACAAACAGTGGAAAAAGCTATTTTTAGCATATAAGTCTTAGTCAAGGTCACAAGGTCATTGACCTTGAAGTCTTTTGAAAGGACTTTATTAGTGGAGTATGCTTACCAAATATGAAGTCTCTATCCGTTATTGTTGAAAAGTTATGGCCAGGGTTAAAGTTGACAAACAGACAAACAGATAAACAGACAAACATTCAAACAGACAGGACAAAAACAATATATGCCCGGGATCTATCGATCCGGGCGCTTAAAAAGTACCCTGCATATTTAAATGTAAATTGGTTGAAATTAGCCCAGTGGTTCTTAAGAAGTTAATGTGAAAAGTTTGCAGATAAACAGATGGACAACAGAAATCAGTACATTTCAGAAAACAGTATGCTTATAAATAGTTAATCAAGGTGCTTTGGGTAGCAAAATAAAGCTAAACTGGTATATCTAATTCATCCGCAGAGCTTAGTATATTTCAATATGCACAACCTTTTCAACTCTTGTAATTATTTTTTAAAATTTATATCACCATGTCTCATTCAAGGGAGAACTAGAGATATGACCAGATGTATATCTGTTGAATATAAAATATGTACATGTATTCTGTGTTTTTTTTTAGTAATTTGTTTGTTTGTTGTGACAGCAACTGTTATGGCAGCTTTTGGCAAAGGTTGAAGTTTCTCAAATGTAAGTCAAACTCCAAGGTCAAGGTCAAAGGGTCTAAATTGTTGGTATCAAAGGGAAAGTCTTGTCACAAGGAATACACATGTGAAAAAAGGGAGAAATCCCTAGAACTTCCTCACCTGTTCAAAAGTTATTGCCAAGGTTAAAGTTAAATTGGATTCAACTCTAAGGTCTAGGTCAAAAATAATTATACCTGTTGAAAGTTCACAATGATTACACATGTAAGAGCATGAAAGTCCTAGCACCACCTGTTCAAAACTTACGCCAAGTTCAAAGTATTTTTCTTGTAAAATTGGGTCAAACTCCAAGGTCAAGAGATCAAGAGGTCAAAATTGGTTGTACCCATTAAAAGGTTTTGCCAAAAGAAATTTACCTATGAAATATTGATGCCATGTGTATAGCCCAATCCACTTAAAAAATATGGGCAAGGTTAAAGTTTCCGTGGACAGACAAAAATACATAAACATAGGAAACAAAATATGTATAAATAGTCAATTGAAAAAATTTTCTACTATTATGGAGTCATAAGATCAATTGTCATTTCAGGTACAGGGAGTCGGTGGCTAGGGAGATCAGACCCCCCCCCCCTGGAATTAGCAGTTATTTAAATAAGAGTATATATGTACTGTAGAGAATAAAAATGACTTTGGACATCCTCCCCCTTAGAAAACAGGGACTCCACCATCATTGTTTTTATTATTATTTTTTATTTCCATCTCAGGAAATCTTGGGCTGATTTTTTTGACTGAGGTGTAACCCCCCCCCCTTTCTGAAAAAAAAATTCTGGATCTGCGTCTGTTATATACTGAATGTCCGCAACGGGAGATAACTTGACAATGTGAAATTTGTCGACTGTGGCATGCGATGATCTTTGACCATGTTGACCCTTTTTGAACTTCAACCAAACCATTTGCATTTATTTATTTTTATGCAATCTATACTAAATCTTGTACTTACCGAATGTCATAGGTCGTGACAACGAATTCATGAAATATAATCCATATAATCCAATTAAAACACAAATGATTTTAACTGACCACACTGCATCGTCAGCATACATGTGCTAAATAATATCATTCGACAAACCTTTGCTGATTCCGTTGCCAGTATGAATTGGCCGAGGTGTGCCGAGAGGTGATATCTATAAATATGATAATGGGTGACGCAAACCCAATGTGAATGTAGAAAATAAAACTGTTTAGTACAAGAACAAATTTCAAACTATCATAATAAACTAAACTATGTTTTTTAAAAAATGTGAGAGTGAGAGAGAGAGAGTGTGTGTGTGTGTGTGTGTGGGGGGGGGGGGGGGGGGGAGATAGGCATTGACAAATTAATCGGGTTGTATTTTCAATGGGTTTTTTTCCCGACCAAATACTAAAATCAGTTTGCACATTTTGATAAATTCATCAAAAACGCTTTGTACTAAAATAATATTTTATGTCGTTGAGAAAGTAAATTTAAAAAGTTCCAAATTATGGGAAAATTATTTATTTGAATCTAATTAAGTAATTTACTTCAATCATTAATTAAATTCTGTTATTTCAGACTGGTTATGAATTAAGTATTTTAAAATACATATGTGAGGCTCAGAGTTGATATGGTCATCTGAAAATTTTATGTTCAATTTGACGAATACATGTACGGTGATAATTATAGAATTATTTTGACTTCTTCCTTGGAAAGTCCAATATGAATGAGTGTATATTTAGAGGCAAACACCATAGTGCGGGTATTACTGTCTCATGACAGCATCTAGTTTGTTTAATGCAGCCGTGGCCTATATCGCCAAATAAATATAAATAATTAAATAGAAGTATTTTGTTATCTTTAGTATAAAGGCCCAAGGTTAGGGCATCTTTTGATAATACCTTGGTGAAACTTAAGAAACATCTTTTGACATAATGAAAATAGCATGTGAAATATGGAGATAACGAACAAGCTTAAAAGTACATATTGGAATAATACAAATCGGGAGCAGAGGAAATACGAACCTCTAAGACTACAGAACATGGATTAGGTCCCAGAAAAGACTTATTATTTCCTGTCCATCGGTCTTACCTGACATATGTACCTTGTCACGATCGGGCAAACGAATAAGAATGTGAAAATTCAGTGCGTAAATAAGGGCCTATCTATAAATTTTAAAAATGTCAGTCACCATTTGACATAACAATAGATAAAATATGCTGCCAAGGTCATTGAATCAGACATAAAACAAAAACATGCTAAACAAGATTATTCTTAACCTCGTTTCAGCTACTTGTTTGTCAATAACTCGTCTTCTACAGAGAGAGCGTCCTTGGTATCGAATCAGCTGAGAGACATAAACTCCATATGCAAGTGACAGCGGCCTTTTACTACAGGAATAAGGGAAACTAACGATAGAAAAGCTAATATAATGTTCCAAAGTCGCCCATTTCATGTTCCATGTATCAAATATTCCAATGTTGGCATTTATTTTATTGATATTTCCTAAATAAACCTCACAAGGATACATGTAAAATTCTTTCAGCTCCATAAAACATCTCTTACAAAGAAATACTATAGTTAACTATAGTTATAACTCTGACCCTTTGAAAACTTTGATTTACTATAGTGATCACTTTGACACTTTGAAAAAACTTTTACACACACACACACACACACACACACACACACACACACACACACACACACACACACACACACACACACACACACACACACACACACACACACACACACACACACACACACACACACACACACACACACACACACACACACACACACACACACACACACACACACAACACACACACACACACACACACACAAACACACACACACAAACACACACACACACACACACACACACACACACACACACACACACACACACACACACACACACACACACACACACACACACACACACACACACACACACACACACACACACACACACACAAAAAAAAAAAAGTTTGACACTTTGAAAAACTTTTGCGAAAACTTTGACACTTTGAAAAACTTTATCCAAAACTTTGACACTTTGAAAAACTTTATCCAAAACTTTGACACTTTGAAAAACTTTGGTGAAAACTTGGACACTTTGAAAAACTTTAACGAAAACTTGGACACTTTGAAAAACTTTGGCAGAAACTTAGACACTTTGAGAAACTTTATCGAAAACTTGGACACTTTGAAAAACTTTATCAAAACTTTGACACTTTGAGAAACTTTAACGAAAACTTTGTCACTGTAAAAACTTTGGCAAAAACTTTGACACTTTCGAAAACGTTTATAAAAACTTTGAAACTTTGATAAACCTTGATGAAAACTTTGACAC
>NW_026926505.1:0-10000 GCF_032062105.1 Saccostrea cuccullata | reverse complement strand
ATGTATAATTTGAATGCACTTTCTTTTCTCTTTCAAAATGATCAATTTAAAATGTTATTTTTTGGAAAGTAGGTAAAACTTTAAGGTCAAGGTCTAACTTCGGTTAAAAAATCATAGTGTATTTAGAAAGTTTTGTGGTAATGCACATGTGAAATATGAAAGCACAATCTCTTATTATTCAAAAGTTATGACCAAGGTTAAATTTATTGTGACAGATGCACATACTAGCTGTAAATAAGATGGACAGACTGACAGACAAATGAGATTTAATGTCCCCTCCCTTTCCCCAAAATGGGGGACAATAATGCCCTTGCTGTTCTTGAGAAGAAGATTTATGATGGAAAAAATCCCCTGCATATTTCTTAACGCAAATCAATATTGTGTTTTTATGTCATTTTGTTTGTTGTTAAACATCCCTCTCAGGTATTTTTCACTCATATGGAGACACCACCACTTGAAAAATAATGAGGACAAGTTAGATTTGAGGTCAACATTCATTTTAGGAGTTTTCAACCATTAAGACGTATATAAAGAAATATTAACTCGATCCTTCCCCTCACCCCTTCCCAGACCCCTGTTCAATGTTCATGTATGCAAACTACTACTTGTTTTTACATTTAAAAAAAATGTTTATACAAATAGTTTAATGTGGTCCGTCTCTGAACGATTTTCATTCCTAATTCTAGGAAGATAGGTTGACACAAATTCATGAATAAAATGTCAAGTAATCTTATCATTGATGCACTTTTATTCAATTTAATGCAGTCATATTGTGAACATTTCAGCTCATTAGGAAAGTGGGGATGACCTCTAGGGGTTCATAACCTTTATACCATTAAATTTACATAACATAATAACACAAGAAACAAAATTATATATAGTGAAATGGAAAAAGTTTCCTACTATTTAGGAGTCACATGATCATTTGTCATTACAGGGACAGGGAAGTGGATTTGGGAGATCCCCCTCTCAACACCCCCCCCCCTTGGAATTTGCAGGACTATAATATATACTGGAGGAAATAAAAATGACTTTGGATGTCCTAAGTGTCCCTCCACCCTAGAAAACAGACCCAACCATAACTTCTTTTTTTTTTTTTTTTTTGCTTCTCGGGAAATTCTGGTCTAGCCTGGTCCCCTGTCTCATCCTTGCCAAGGCAGGAGAGCCAGGTGGATTCCATTGTACTCCACCTGGCCCTAGTGACGCGGAGTATATAAAGCAAAACAGGGACAGGGAACCAGGCTAATTCTGGTCTGGAACCCCCCCCCTCCCCCACCTCCCTCCCAGAAAAAAAATTCTGATAACGTTGATAACGGGGGATAACTCTTCAGATTGTGAAATTCGTCTATTGTAAGTTTAAAGGATCAAAGGTCATCCGATGCTGAACCTAACCGTTTGCATTTCAGACTATTTTACCCAAATCTATACCAAAATTTGTACTTTACCAATTGTCATTATTTAGGCACTGTTATCTTCATGAAATATAATCCAGTTAAAACACAAAATAAAATAATTCCTACTGACATATATGCAATGATGCACACCAGTAGCCTACTGCACGTGCAGTGAAATCTAAAATGATAATGCCAGTGGTAAAACTAGTACTTAAGGTAGTTCTATACTCGGCACTAAATGGGCTCAATCTTTAAAAATCTACTTTTATAAGATAGACATACATCCCAGCAATGGATAGACACAATAAAAATTATATGTCAACATGTTCACTTTTCCACTATAGCCTATTGGAGTATATACCCCGAAATGTAAAATACTGAAATTTTTCCTATACCTAGATTTTGTTGTATATAAATTAATTTAAGTCTAAATATTCAACTTTAATACCCAAAATAGAGTAGAAACATGTTATTAAACAATAAAATATCATTGTTTTGCATGAATTATTATAACCATAAATAGATGCACTTTGTTAGGCTATTGTATCAAAATTTAATGTGAGAAAATAAGCTTCCCAGGACAATCTCGGTCATTAAAAAAAAATTATGGACTCAAACTTCGTAAATCTGCATTATTTTTACTAAATTATATTTAAGAAAAATAATAAGCTTAAAAAAATTATATGTTGACGCATTACTTTTCGTGGTATGAGCTCTACACTAAAGGTACCCCCCTATTTTCTTTCTTCCAGAAGTAATGTATTGTCACATATTTCTGTAATACTGTTAATGTTTGAGTGTATACTTGTATTAACAAGCTTATACATTATTTAAAACAATAATTATACACACCAAAAACCTATTGTCCCTAAAATTTATCTTATTTTACTCGAAAAAAAAAAATAAATAAATAAATAAAACACACTTGTCTTTAAATTGGATACGATGAAAATAAAAGTAATTCACTGATTCTCAAAAACTGGGTGATTTTGCTAGAGAAAGTAACGAAGTGTGATGCAAGTGAATCAACTTTTGTCAAATACTTATTCAAAAGATAATTTTGCATTGGGATTCGTGGGTAAGCAGGTTGGGGGAGGGGGTATGTGTTTTATGCAATTATTATTAATTAAAGTAAATTTTTTAATGTTTGATTAGTAAAATCCATAAATTTTCTAAGTCAAATCGTAGTCATTACTTTTCTTCCGAATTATCACTATTAGCTTCAACTTGGCAGCCAACAATGGTCGCCTCGATAGTTTGATACAGTCATGTTCTGATGTAGCATGTATATGGTCCGTGTTTTCGACGCGGCATATCAAACATGCATCATTCACAGGATACCGTTTTATTACCTAATTATTTCTGTCAACCGAAAGTTGTTCCCAGACTTTTCTTTTTTAATTAATCTATCCTTAAACTGTACAATATGTGTTTGTTGACGCGACCGACTTCGAGCAAAATCGTTACCGGATATTTAAAACGCTAAGTAAAAGTCAAACAGATATAGTTAAAAACTCTCATCTAAAAAAGGACCCCCGGTTCCGGTTTTTATTGTAAATGACGTAGTGCGAGTATAGAACTACTTTAAGTTGGGTACGTGACCAAGCCCAGTGTGATGCAGGTGTTCAGATACATGTATAGTGCAAGAAAAAATTGAAAAATTTTTATTTACAAAACATGTTTTATTTTAACTTTGCCATCTAGGCCTATTTCCAAAAACAGGCAAATAAGGTGTGTTTGTGTGTGTGTTGATGGGAGAGGGGTCGGGGGTTTACTAAATTGATTGTGTATATGGCAGCTTTCAAGAAGTTTCTGCCTAATCAAATATAAATAAACTTTGCACATTTTGAAAAAAAATCAAAAAGCTTTACACTAATTTGAATAATATTATTTGTTGTTAATCTATATGAGAAAAATATTTAAAAGTTCCAATTATGTGCCACCCCCCCCCCCTTTTCAAAACCCAATTTACATCATTACATTTACACAAACACCTGATTTTAACAAAAGTTCGGTGCACTCCTTATGGTACTGGGCAGCACCCATAAGTGCTGTTAAGCCGTAATTATCATTGGTATGAATATCAGAACCACATTGAATCAAAAAAGAAACGATGTAAGGCAATTCACTATCATCAAACATAGTTGGCCTAAAGCGAAAGTATTCGTCTTCTATACAAGGTATGTCGTGTAAAATGTATGGTATTCTTCTTTCAAACTCTGAAGCGCCAAAAACAATTTGCATTAAAATTGTTCGACCGTGTTCTAATTTCATATTTAATTTTGCTCCATTGTCTACTAAATAAGCCAATCCGTACTCAAAAATGGACCATGTTGTAACACTGATAGGCGATAGTAACCCTTCAAACAAAAAATTAACATCAGCACCTGATTTTACAAGCAAAGACACAATATCTATATTTTTTGAGCAACATGCTGCAAGTAAAGGCGATGGGTACATCTTATTGTCAAAGTTGACTTTTGCTCCATGCTTTATTAACACTTCTGCAGTACTCAAGTGTTCTCTGTAACACGCTGTATAAAGCGGTGACTTTTTCTTATTGTTACATTGGTTTATACTGACACCAAGACTGATAAGATATTCGACTACTGCTTTTTTGCCCATACTAGAAGCCCACCAAACAGGTGTTCGACCTTGCTCGTCTCGCTTATTGACACTTGCTCCTTTTTTAATCAATAATTTAAGTACCTCTATTTTGCCACTTTGTATTGCAGCCCAGAGTGGACTTTTCTCGGGCCCGTCTGTATCACATACAACTGCACCTTTCTTAAGCAAATATGAAACTGTTTCTATATTACCCATGTAACAAGCCCACCAAAGTGGAGACCAGCCATCTTCACTATCATCTTCAAAATAATCTGAATTGCACGGATAATTGAACATGTCTAATGGACATCTTCTTTCAAGGTCTGCACCGTTGTTGACCAAAAGCTTCACTATTTCGTCAAATCCTTTCTCACAAGATTCTGCAAGGGGAGTATTTCCAAATTTATCTGTTGAGTTTACACTTGCTCCACGTTCAATTAGAAAATATACAATATCTGCGTATCCAAAGCGACAGGCAGCTGTCAAGGGTGTTACTGACTCCATTTCAAAATCAACAGATCTATTAAAAGAGTTTTTATTGCAAATGCCTTCATCTAGAAGATACTGTAGTATTTCAATATTTCCTTTCAGACACGGTACAATAATGAATGGTAAACTTCGTAGAGGACATGAGTTTTTCACGTGTGAGTCGGCATTATATACTTTTTTGCAAAGAAAACAAAAGGATTTTGTTTTGAAATTACCACAAAACAGTTCTGCACAAAACTTAACCATTTTTAAATTTCCACTGAGCAATGCCAAAACAAATGTTGAATTTCTGCTTAAAAGCAACTCATCCACGTATTTTTTGTCTGCATAATCCAACGCCTTTTGAAAGAAGTCATTCCATCCTGCACCAATTAACCAGTGCAAAACTCCAATTTTAGATGCCGAGAGTAATTGTCTTGCTGTTACTCTTTCAAAGAACATTTCAGCAGAATGAAAACAAAAACTCATTTGTCTGAAGATGTCATCTGTATTTTTACACTCTCGCATTTGTAAGCGACGATGATGATCCTTTATCCCTAATTTAAATGGGGGAATTGAAGTTCTACCACTTAATTTCATTATATTGTAGAATAAAGTTTCAGCATCATCAAATGCAGCGGCGATATCATTTACAGTAAGAAACAGTCTTTGAACATTTTCAAATTGTTCTTTTATCAATTTCTCCCTAAACGGTATTTCTGAACATGTGATAGAATGCTTTGATTTTAAAAATGAGGACAGTTCTCCGCTTGCTTCTAGAATTTTGAATAACATTGCTTCTGTTTCACAATGAGGAAACATGTGACTGAAGAGGACCTTTTGAATATCATTTTCTTTCAATTCCTTTGCTACTCGTTCCACAAAAATATGTTTACAATCATCCTGAAGCTTTATAAAGGTACTGTTATCCAATTCAGAAGGTATAAAGTTTTCTGGACGTTTCAGTCTTGATTCCAATATCCAAAATGGAGCAATTTTGATCAATGTTCCCAGGGAATCTTTTGCAAAATGACATGCTAATATTTCAATCAAAGTGGTATGCAAAAGCTCATAACAGTCATCCTCTTTTTTGACAAAATTGTTTGTCATGTTCTCTAAAGCTTGTTTTATTCTTTTCCTTGATGTACCCTGATCTAAAAAACATTCATCGAATACAACATCAAAAATTTTATCAGTGTTACAATCTTTGCCTTTAATAAAATGATCTGGACAAATTCTGTTGTCAAACATAACGCATAGAATAAGAGCGCTGTATTCGTAAGGCGTTGGATGCTGTCTAAGTGCATCAAGTTCTTCTTCATATTGTTGATATGGAAATTTCAGAAAGCTTTCTGGGTTATTCATAAAACGCTTATTGGTTGACATGAGTTTGCACAACAACAATCATGCAAATTCAATAAATTGTCTTTAAACTTGAACTCTTTATTAGTATAATTTTTATAAATTCCTTTTTTCTCTTTTATTGTCAAGGAGAAATTTTCAGAGTTTAAGTTTACTTCTTTTGCTTTAAACAATTGGATGTCCTTGTAATGGTGTGTTTTACTTTGTGACAATCTACAAGATACTAATACTCTAGCTTTTTTGTTTTTTGACAAGCAATGCTGTATATCACTTTCATATCTTTTCCATTCCTTTGCTAAATGAATATCGATACATTTTTCACCGCAAGGATCATCTACGATAAATAATTGACGTGAACTGTCGTCGAAATATTGTATCAATTCCTGTGGCATTTTTATTGGTACAACGTCAAAATCAATGTTGTGCAAAAGTAATGCTATATGATGCAAAATTGCAGACTTTCCTGTTCCAGCATTTCCAACTACACATACACTTTTCTCAGTTTGAATTAAATTCAAAACTTCTTTAGATGCTCTCGTCTCATAGAATTTAGTGTCTTCAAGTCTCCACATTTCTAGCTTGCCACTGATTTGCACTGAAATATCAAACAAAGGTATCATTCTGTTCTTGCAGATAATTATCTCCCTCGCACAATTCAAACGTACAATATTTATATGTAAATGATGTCAAACAACCCTTTTTCATCCTAAATGAACGAAACGTACTAAAAGAAAAAAGAAACCACATAACATAGATGCATCCGAGAATTTTAAAAACTTGCCAGAAGTGTATCTTGTTTACCGTGTACTGAAATCTTTGTTTAAGAATTACACAACCATGAAATGTATGACGTTATGTGGAGAGCGATGAAAGCAAAACAAACGTACTTATTGATGATGGCATTTTTTTTTGTTACATTTTTTGTATGTAGTGCCACCTGGTGAAGTAGAGAAATAAATCAGAATGAATTTCTTGCAATTAATCATGATACGATAGACAGAAGTTTCATTGGATCTAGTAATTGAATTGTCCAAGTGTAAGAAAAATCCAACAACATGTTTTTGTGCAGTTTGTTTTTAATTTTTCTACCAAGGGACATTTTATCTGTTAAAAGAGAGAAACTTAAAGGTTTTCAACCAACCATAACGGTGAAGTTTGCGCATAACAAGGTCACGTCAAGGTAGCCTGTTCGTCCTGCCATCATTACTACTGACAGCGAAATCATTTTTATTCGCGAAAACTTTATTTTCGCCTAATTACGCGAAAGTGTTATTCACACGTATATTAGTATGCCTTAAGATTAATAAAGCAATAACCACAATTCCTGAAAAATGTGTCCCGCTACTAAAAGGTTAATTAAGCACATTCTTGCGAAAATAAAGATTGAAATGTCGCAAAATTGTAGTGTTCTACTAATAAATTGTCTGTCACAATTTTGTATGATTTTGGTAAATTGTTGATTAAAATGGGTTAATATGCTTGTTACCAATACTGAAAATACATTTAAATTTACTCCAGAAGTTTACTACGAGTTTCTTTTTCCTTTCAGTATATAGTAGACGTTGAGTTATATTATTACAATTTGTGTGCGTTGCTTAAAAATTAATTGCAGCAATTTTTTAAAAACATAATTTACAACATAAAGATTGAAATCAGTAAGCATTCATTCATCGATCATGCATTTCATAACAATTAGATGTTACATTGCATTACATTTTAAACGATTTAAGCAAATTATGTGTGTGTCAAATTAACACCGAATATATATTTGATTACAACATGGGAATATTTACATTAGTATTACCTTTGATATTTCGTGGTATTGTATCATTTAACTGAAATATTAATTGCCTCATTTCCAATAAAATTTCGTTGTCTCTTGCTTCAAATTGCAACGTCCTTAATGCCTTTGCTTCAAACAGTTGCTCACAGCCCCCTAATCTGCCAATAGCCTGTGTAAATAAGAGACAATATTATAGACTGTATGAAGTTATATAAATAGGTGTTTTAGTACTTGAAATAAATTACGTACATTTTCAATGTCAGCCCAATGATCATTAAATTCCATTTCTGAAAATTCGGCATTCTTTGAATGTGCTACAATGTTCCTGTAATACTTCATTCTAGCAAGGTCTGCCCCGACACTAGTGTCTGATTGTGAAGGCAACTTGTCAAAGCCGGTAACAGGAGCAGGGACGTTCGTCATGTACCGTAAAAGGAGAATCAGCGTAGTGACGTCAAACTGCCTTGATGTTACGTGCCCTTGTTTCAAAAACATAAAACAAGTCTATTTCTTAGAGATGAAAATGCAAATACATGTAACAAACTTTATAATTATAATTTGCTTATGTAAAATAGCTTATAAAAATGAATTAAATAAAACACGAAAAGTTTCTAGTTGTAGTTCTGCAAGATCTTGAGTTTAAGTTTTTCGGAATAAAATTCCTAAACATAAGGAGTTTGAAAGATTATAATAGAAAATCCTTATTTAAGTAAGAATGACAACACTATTTTTAAAAGGTAAAGTATATTGTTCTTTTTTCACATAAAAACTACTCTAATTTGGTTCAACATTGATACCAAAAAATTGATTCTTTTGCCAAATAAACTTACCTGATGATGGGTACAATACATTCCATTGTTGAGTAGATATGGCTCTTCCTTTTATGGCTAAAAGTTTAGGTTTATTTACTGCAAGATCTGATATAAGGTCTAATGGAGGATGCTTGGAATCAAAGAATGTTCTAACTGCTATTGGTCCTCTTCGAAAAATCAGGAACGCTAGTCGAAAAAAATTCATTTCTCTGCAAGAAATAGGAGGTGCAGAAATTGGATGTGTTAAAGTTTGAATTGTAGAAGTGATGTCAGCATGCCCTGAATTTGTCGTTACTGAAGTATTCGGTGATATAGGCACAGTTATTCCAAGACTAGGTTGTAACGATGAAGATGTGTAAGGCATTGTTATCCCAACTGGACCCTGAATTTGTGCATTTAGAGTAGATGATGGTGTCTGACTTTGCATTGCTGGTACAGCTACTGAGCTTTCGATCACCGATTCATCAGTCGCTTCTGCGCGACTGTTCCTTGGAAACAATAATGCTTGTACTGGTGCTTCTGTTGCGTTTCTAATAGTAGTTGGAACCTTTTGTAATTTCAGCCTTGCATCAAAATTTGAAATTATGCTCTCTATTTCTGAAATATTGGAATCTACAGTGTTTGCTTGGAGATTTGGTGAAGCATGCCTCGTTGGTAATAACAGTGCGGGTGTCGTATTTGCAAGCTTTAAATCATTTGGATGTTTAATGCTGGCAGTATCTTCGAATTCCGGTAAATTCTTTTCCTCAAAAGTCTGATTTGACGGTTTTGACATTTGATTTGGAGATAAAAGTGGAATGTCGGTAGTGCATCTTGAATATATGACAGTGGTTGATTGTCTTGGTGTCCTAATTTCTTCAGAATTGCTACATTTTTCGACATGTTTTTCAACCTCATTTGTCGATGCTTGACTTGACTCTTCTAATATATTGTTTGATGACGTATCACTAGCGTCTTTTTTATTTTGAATACTCTCACTTTCCATATTTTCAAATTCTAGAAAAATACAAACAAATATATTTCTTCCAAAGTCACGTTTCATTACAAAATCAAAATACTATTCCTATTTGGATGAACTGCGCAGCTACAGCATTTACGAGATGATAAATGCATTAAAAATGGTGTTAGTTTGATTCATTGATAATATGGCTACAACCATTTGTTTCGCTTTTTTCTTGTCATTATCCATAATTCTTGAAAATTTGATTTTTCATATAGGTGTCTTCCTGAGGCAATGTGTTTATTTCGTCCGCCATTCCTCTGTCACACAAAGTTCGAATAACATTGGTTTTAGAATAAATGCGACCATAATAACATCAAGACAAGAAATCACTAAGTAATAATCATTAGGTTATATTACTTACTTCTTTTATTTGTTGCATCGCATCACCTGATTAATGAAAAAACGCGATTTTAACCCCACTCCAGTAAATCGGGAAAAACTGTTCCGTGTACAGTTCGAGTTTCCTCGTTAAAATTATTCCACTGAGCACGTGGTTGGCATGTGCATATATCTGCTGTGGATAGATCCGTTTATTACCATAATTATATTTAATTTTTCATGGAAAAAAAGT